>NC_134405.1:56403873-56436373 GCF_038048845.1 Mixophyes fleayi | reverse complement strand
AAGTGACAGAGAACTGAAAGCAAGATTAACACCTACCCAGCCACCAAAAGAGACATCCGTGGACAGGTGGCATCATGTCAGGACCCCGGGGTCCGAACAAGCTGTCCAGCACAGAGCGACCTGTCAGAGGTACTATGACATTCCATGGCGCCAACAGGCACTGACTGTTCCCGACCACCAGAGACCCCCAGCTCTGCCGACACCACCAGAGACCCCCAGCTCTGCCAACCTTTCCCAACCACCAGAGACCCCCAGCTCTGCCAACCTTTCCCAAACACCAGAGACTGCCAACCTTTCCCGACCACCAGAGACCCCCAGCTCTGCCAACCTTTCCCAACCACCAGAGACTGCCAGCTCCACCGACCACCAGAGACCCCATCTCTGCCAACCTTTCCCAACCACCAGAGACCCCCAGCTCTGCCAACCTTTCCCAACCACCAGAGACCCCCAGCTCCACCGACCACCAGAGACCCCCAGCTCCACCGACCACCAGAGACCCCCAGCTCCACCGACCACCAGAGACCCCCAGCTCCACCGACCACCAGAGACCCCCAGCTCCACCGACCACCAGAGACCCCCAGCTCTGCCAACCTTTCCCAACCACCAGAGACCCCCAGCTCTGCCAACCTTTCCCAACCACCAGAGACTGCCAGCTCCACCGACCACCAGAGACCCCCAGCTCTGCCAACCTTTCCCGACCACTAGAGACCGCCAGCTCTGCCAACCTTTCCCGACCACTAGAGACCGCCAGCTCTGCTAACCTTTCCCGACCACTAGAGACCGCCAGCTCTGCCAACCTTTCCCCACCACTAGAGACGCCCAGCTCTGCCAACCTTTTCCCACCACTAGAGACGCCCAGCTCTGCCAACCTTTTCCCACCACTAGAGACGCCCAGCTCTGCCAACCTTTCCCCACCACTAGAGACGCCCAGCTCTGCCAACCTTTCCCCACCACTAGAGACGCCCAGCTCTGCCAACCTTTCCCCACCACTAGAGACGCCCAGCTCTGCCAACCTTTCCCCACCACTAGAGACGCCCAGCTCTGCCAACCTTTCCCCACCACTAGAGACGCCCAGCTCTGCCAACCTTTCCCCACCACTAGAGACGCCCAGCTCTGCCAACCTTTCCCCACCACTAGAGACGCCCAGCTCTGCCAACCTTTCCCCACCACTAGAGACGCCCAGCTCTGCCAACCTTTCCCCACCACTAGAGACGCCCAGCTCTGCCAACCTTTCCCCACCACTAGAGACGCCCAGCTCTGCCAACCTTTCCCCACCACTAGAGACGCCCAGCTCCGCCAACCTTTCCCCACCACTAGAGACGCCCAGCTCCGCCAACCTTTCCCCACCACTAGAGACGCCCAGCTCTGCCAACCTTTCCCCACCACTAGAGACGCCCAGCTCCGCCAACCTTTCCCCACCACCAGAGACCCCTAGCTCCGCCAACCTTTCCCCACCACTAGAGACGCCCAGCTCCGCCAACCTTTCCCCACCACTAGAGACGCCCAGCTCCGCCAACCTTTCCCCACCACTAGAGACGCCCAGCTCCGCCAACCTTTCCCCACCACTAGAGACGCCCAGCTCCGCCAACCTTTCCCCACCACTAGAGACGCCCAGCTCCGCCAACCTTTCCCCACCACTAGAGACCCCCAGCTCCGCCAACCTTTCCCCACCACTAGAGACGCCCAGCTCCGCCAACCTTTCCCCACCACTAGAGACGCCCAGCTCCGCCAACCTTTCCCCACTACTAGAGACGCCCAGCTCCGCCAACCTTTCCCCACCACTAGAGACGCCCAGCTCCGCCAACCTTTCCCCACCACTAGAGACGCCCAGCTCCGCCAACCTTTCCCCACCACTAGAGACGCCCAGCTCCGCCAACCTTTCCCCACCACTAGAGACGCCCAGCTCCGCCAACCTTTCCCCACCACTAGAGACGCCCAGCTCCGCCAACCTTTCCCCACCACTAGAGACGCCCAGCTCCGCCAACCTTTCCCCACCACTAGAGACGCCCAGCTCCGCCAACCTTTCCCCACCACTAGAGACGCCCAGCTCCGCCAACCTTTCCCCACCACTAGAGACGCCCAGCTCCGCCAACCTTTCCCCACCACTAGAGACGCCCAGCTCCGCCAACCTTTCCCCACCACTAGAGACGCCCAGCTCCGCCAACCTTTCCCCACCACCAGAGACGCCCTAGCTCCGCCAACCTTTCCCCACCACCAGAGACCCCTAGCTCCGCCAACCTTTCCCCACCACCAGAGACCCCTAGCTCCGCCAACCTTTCCCCACCACCAGAGACCCCTAGCTCCGCCAACCTTTCCCCACCACCAGAGACGCCCAGCGCTACCAACCTTTCCTCACTACCAGAGACGCCCAGCAGCACCAATAATTCCCGACCACCATAGATGTCCAGGACTTCCAACTGTTCCTGACCAAAAGACACCCAGTGCCACCAACCTTTCCCAGCCACTAGAGACGCCCAGCTCCACCGACTGTCCCCGACCACCATGGACGCCCAGCTCCACCGACTGTCCCCGACCACCATGGACGCCCAGCTCCACCGACTGTCCCCGACCACCTTTCCCGATGACCACTACAGATGTCTAGTGCCACTGACCATCATGCACTCAACGCCACCAACCTTTCTTGACAACTAGACGTCAGACGCCACTAACCTCTCACAGTCATAGATGTCCAGTGTCACTAACCTTTCCTGGCCACCTGCCTTTAATAACCACTACACCACCACCTGCTTCTAGCCACCACAGGGGCCCAGTGCCACCACAACAGGCGCCCAGCATGAAATTATGGCTGCTCTTAATTTCCTGTTAATTTTGCCACATGGCCTGAATGACACCACTATATCATTACTTACAGCTTATGAGGTTTTTTTTTATACTGCATTTACAACCTCATATGCTGAGAAAATATAACTGAATTTAATGTTCCTGTAGAACTTCTAGCTACTAATGCTACCACATGGACCTTATCAACTATAAGGCTTACTATATCACATATCCCATTACTGCCACAACTTTCAGATTTATTCCAGCTATGTACATTACTACATAATGTCTCCGCCACACTACAGAAAATTTCCAGATACTGACACAGTCAAAGGACCTCCCAGAGCTGTTAACATTGACCCTACTTGTGATCTGACCCAGATAGTGACATATCTACACATCAGTTGTCCCATTTACGTCACAATTAGCTTTCACTTCAGATCGGCCAATTGTCACAGAAGCCAACTATTGACGACACGACTTACTTTACCTACCAATAATAATACCTTATCCTCCAATACTAATGCTAAGACAACACTTGCTATAGCTACCTGCAATACTGTGTGATTTGTCTATTGTAATGTAATAACACCATCACAGCTACTAACAGTACAACAGATGGTAGTGTCATTTGGAATCTGACCTAGCGCAAAAGCTACTTTTTTTTGGTACCCTGCACCTACCTTTTCATTTATTTGCTTTGATCCACTTAACTTAGGCTATGTATAGACAGGAGTTAAAATTCTGCATTTTAATGTGCGTAAAGTGTATATAAACTTTTTATTTTTCTTCTTGAACGCTTTTGTTCCATTTCAAGGACTCTTGACATGCACCAATGCAGTTTAGAACTTATTTTCATCTCAATGACAGTACATTGGAAATTCAATGATATTAAGACTAATTAATAAATATTTATGTATGTGTTTCCACATGCATTTGGCTTGAACAAAGCAACTTCCTCTTTTGTTAATGTCGCTTGTTTAAAAATAACAAATGTAATGCACTTGTAAGCACAGTGAGGTTTATATTCATTTTTACTTGCGTTTTTTAATATTTAATGTATGCATTACCAATGTGTATGTAGCCTTATTGTAACTGCAGACTGCTTTAAAAGGAAATTGGATGGCATATATGGAGGCTTATTTTTCTTTTCCTTATTTGTGAATCTAAAGCACAGGCTATACAAACTATAACCTTGTTTGCTCCCTTTGCCTGCTCCAGTAGACACCATTATGTTTTTGTTGCTAGTGTGATTAGGTCCAGTCTTTGAAGACGTAGGGTCTGATTTAGGGTTGCGTGCATGTACACTTGACACACCGCACATGAGCACAACTTCCGCCATATTTAGAGTTGCATATACGGCCACTTGCTATTTGAGAGACTGATCAGTAGTGTTAATGGGCAAATGCAGTAGAGAAAGGGAATGCAGACCCAAGTTAAGCACGCCCTTTTAGATGTATTGAGTTGTCTGAACCTTGAAATACGTTGGCTACAAGACCTACATGTTGTACCTACGTGTACTGGGTTGATGATGTTGCATCTTTGCTTCAGCTGTATCCATACAATAGACTTAAGGTTGCATGTGTATTAAGATATGTGCAACTTAAAATACAGAGGTGGAATCACAAGTGCACAGACACTTCTTTGCTCATATGCAAACAGGGTAACTGTAAATCTGTCCCATAGAGCCCAGGATTGTCAAGGACCTTTGGTATTTTGATTGTCCCAATTTTACACCATATGTATATGTAAATGTGAGACGTCATCTCTGATTTTCCTCACCATAGAGCCTGCCTGTGCATCTTGAGCAGACACTTTTATTGAAAGACTTCTCATTCGAAGCACATGTTAAAAAAAAAAATAGACATCTTTGGGCTAATTTGCCCTTCAATCCTTTTGCTGGACAGAGCTAAAGTTTTTAGAACAACCAGGAATGTTTGTTGCATTCAGGGCTTAGTTGTTTGTACATCATCTTAATTCAGAGGACAGGTACCAATGTTCTGTTTACGTAATAGGGGTCCATAATCTCTGGTAAATACATTCCTGATTAGTATGCTGTCCCACAAACACAGGAAGGGGATACAGGTGTCATGCACTTTGCACGGAAGAACAGGCATCCTACATACACAGAGTAATGTACCAGTTCTTTCTCCCTGATCATGGATCTTCCTCCCCCTCCTGACTCACTAATAGGATTTCCTGCACTCCTCCCCCACACAGCAGCTTTGCTCTGAGGTGTGTGGCGCGGCTTTAGAGTGCCTCTGTCCCTATATAATCCTCCACCTGGAGGGACGGATGCAGCATGGGAACAGTTAAAAGCCAGCCAACCTGTGATGGAGACACCACAGGGGCACAGGCTAAGGGAGAGGACAGGATCCTTATCACTACGCCTCCGGTGTCCCCAGAAGGTGCAAGGGGAGTGATCGGTATGGGGTAAAAATAGGGGGTAGTTGAGGGTGGCGAGGCAGGAAGTGGGCACGATGTCTCATCGCTGCTCTTAATTCCTCACTGTTTGTTTTTAAATGACACTGGTTATACTCTGCTAGAACATGGCCCTGTCATAAGTACATTGAGCCCAGAAACCTATATTTATGAATAGCCAATAGAGGCACATCACATAATACAGCATCTTAGGCGTAGAGTGTAATGTTTGTTCTAGTGTTCATTTACTCATTGGTACTAGGTAGAGAGACTGTATACTATATATCGCCTGTCTTGTGGTTTAAGGTGACATTCTTGGTGCTGTCTTTAGTTTCTTTATTTAGGGAGCTGATAAAATGCCCAAAACTGAAACGAGAACTCAAAGCACACATGTAGATTTTTACTATCTGAAACTGCTTATTGTCACTGGTTCACACATGAGATTGAAACATTTATCTCCTTATACACATGTTACAACAATCGGTGTTGAAATTGACTTGCTTCCTGCTGTGAGTATTCTTTTCTGCATGGACAGTAGTCGGCAACTTTATTTATTAAGTGTTTGCTTTTTATGCCCACTGTTTTCTGGCATGGACTATATCTTTATACTTGTGTTATGGTGGTTACAATGTTGTGAAAATGTGATAAAATGAAAACAGTATTAAGGGGAATACAGATACATTAGGGTTAGTGATGGGTTTTGGAATCAAGGGGGTATATGAGTGTTAATCTGGATGGAAGAGACGCTCGTGTTACTGTGGGGTAGGTTGTGCTTTATATAGAATACATTAGAATTTATGTGCAGGTGAGGACAGAATGAATTATTTTCTTTGGTATACTGGTTAAACGACATTATGTTAATGTGGGATAACCATAAAAACCGTGAGATTAAGACAGTTGGCGACCAGTTTTGCAAACTCCTTTAAGTGTACATTTAACAAGGAGATTAGTCTGTAGCTGGGGTACTGGGAGGGATCCTTCTCCTTAGGAAGGATTTTGATGTGGGCTGCAGGTGACTGTTGTGAGGCCTGGAGGAGGAGAGGGTTAATTGCCTCCCCAAAGGCATTATAATATAAAATAGTGACCCCATCGGGGCCTGGGCTTTTGCCAGATGGGGAAAAAAATGCAATAACCTCCTCTAGTTCCCGCAAGGAAAAGTGTTGATCCAGCTTTTCTCTCATTTCTTCTCATATTTTGGGGACATTTGGTTTTTCTATATGCTGCTATTTTCCTTTATTTAAGGGCAATTTCTGTCTGAGAAGACCCCTGAAAAATCTACAGACATAAACATGGGGGCATGAAGTCACCTGGCCTATACTCGCATCCCTCACAAAGTGCCTGTAGCTGAGAAACAAGAAATTGGTTGTAAACGGAATAAGTGAGATAGAAAAAGGTACACTTACAGTCTGGTGTAGGTGGTGCCATAAGTCAGTCAGCTGAACGTCATGGACTATGCCTTAACCTGCGGTGGATAAGCCAGGAACAACTCTGGTCCCTACCAGAGGGAGGTATTGACCAAAGAATCTATAGCACAGTTGCAGTCTTCACCCAACTCCACAATATCCGGTTTTGTTTTTTTCCAACGTCTCCAATAAAAAGGACAGCTGGCCCTGATTAGGAACACAAAGATTAATAAAAGTGACCTGTTAATGGAAAATTTTACTCTTCACCAAGAGGTCTCTCCTGCAATGAGTGGTGGACCAGGTTCGGTAGTGGTTTTGTTTTAGAGAAAATAATGGCAATACATTTAGATTTCCAATCTGAACAATTACTATAAAAATCTTGATGGTAATGTCTATTAATGGAGCGTAGGGGTAAAACCCTTTTTAAAGTGGGCTTCCTAGATTAAAAAAAAAAAAAACACATGTCTATCTAATATTGTGAAAAGAATATGAAGCACAGGACCTTTTCTCTGGGAGATTCAGGCCCTTTGCATTTATTAATGAAAGTATTAATAAATCTTGTCTAGGAGTCCTTGACGTTGGAGAATATAAGGTGGGAAGGTTTTATCTGGTACTCTTGTAGAGTATTGGAGATGCACAGAGTCCAGATGCTGAAGCTCGAGGGAAGGAGGGGAGACACAGGAGAGAAAGCAAGGGGAAGGGATGGAGAAAACAAGGAAAACCTCTTTGAACAAACAAGAAAATGAAACCATGAGTTAACAAAGGGTAAAATAAATTACACCTGCCTACCATGGGCAGGTATTAATTGTAGCTGTGTCTCTTACTGGGGTTGAGTGTCAGTAAATTTCAGACATAATCAATGTAGAAAATTCTGATTAACTTGATACAATATAAATTAAGGTTTAGAACACTGGAGGAAAACTACAGATAATGCTGCTGCAGTAGTTGTGTAGTAGGGTGCAACATGGTGAACAGCTTCAATTAGCATCTCATGGAACTGGCTGGGCGAGAAGTCAGAGACAGCACCACAAAAATAATACGTGGCCTCAGCCATAGAAACACCTGGCTTACTCCTATCACCCAATTTTGAAAAGGCCTTTGACAGACTGCATTGGCATTTCATGACAGGGGCACTGGAGCAAATGGGACTGGGTCCTGTCTGCTTACATTGCATTCTCTCACTATAAGAACCAAACTGCAAGGATTAAAATCAATTGCTGTTTGTCAGACCCTTTTAACATTAGAAACGGGTTAGACAAAGATGATCCTTATCCCCTCTCATCTTTGTCCTCTGTATGGAGGCGTTGGCGAGGTCAATCCAGACAATTCTGGTATTAGATCAAGAAGTAGAGACCATAAACTGGCATTATTTGCGGACGATCTATTGTCAATTGTTACCAGCCTGTCTTTGCCCAAGCTGCTGGCAGTATTACACAAATTCTGTCAACTTTCCCACTTTAAAACAAATTAAAGGTCGTGACTTTGAGTACTTTGTACTATGCTAAATGTCTCCTGATGTGATATCCTTAACGATTTTACCTACAACTAGAAAAAGAAAGACAATAGGACCCGATCAGCAGCCGATTCATGTGTACACACTATACACATTTTGCACAATTTACCTTCAGATCTGTGCTCTTCATCTGTCATAATCATCGGCTGAAAAGATCGTGACTCTGCACACTCCATAGAGATCTATGGCCACTGCAGGTCGTGAGTGCATGCACACTGCAGAATCGGCACGACATTCTTCCATCGTTGAATGAGATTTTAAAACAATCAAATGATACGATTTGCTTTGGCATGATGATTGTTCATCCTTGGGGTGTACACACTAATGCGATAAGGGGCTGAACGGTCGTTTATAGTGTGATTGGCCCGATAATCATCTGAACACACTGTATTGTGTACCTAGCCTTAATGACCTCCAACAAGTGTTTCCCTTTGACTGGTACCCTACCCACATTAAATATGTAGGGGTGGCGCTAGCAAAAGCTGGCTAACTCGTAGATGTTAATGGTACCTACTCCTTCCTTGCCCTACAGGAGAGGCTGGTCTCACCTACAAATTAAGCACTTCCTCCAAACACTGGGCCGTCTCTCAAGTGTGAGGAGAAGGATGACCATTTTGTGTAGTGCCCCAAGACCCTAAACCAGTGATGGCTAACCTGTGACACTCCAGGTGTTGTGAAACTACAAGCCCCAGCATGCTTTGCCAGTAGATAACTAGCTGATAGCTGGCAAAGCATGCTGGGGCTTTTAGTTTCACAACACCTGGAGTGTCACAGGTTAGCCATCACTGCCCTAAACACACCGCTTTGTGTAGGGCCCCAAGACCCTAAACACACCGCTTTGTGTAGTGCCCCAAGACCCTAAACACACCGCTTTGTGTAGGGCCCTAGGAACCTAAACACACCGCTTTGTGTAGTGCCCCAGGACCCTAAACACACCGCTTTGTGTAGTGCCCCAGGACCCTAAACACACCGCTTTGTGTAGTGCCCCAGGACCCTAAACACACCGCTTTGTGTAGTGCCACAGGACCCTAAACACACTGCTTTATGTAGTGCCCCAGGACCCTAAACACACTGCTTTGTGTAGTGCCCCAGGACCCTAAACACACTGCTTTGTGTAGTGCCAAAGGACCCTGAACACACCATTTCCACAATATATAAATTGCTTATTGAAATCTTCACGATCAGTTGCTGGGTTATGCAAAACTGTGGGTAAGGGATCTGAGGGGATTAGAGGGAGGTAAAGTAATAGGCCAAAATCTACCAGCTTCTCCGTAGTGGAGGCACAGTTCATGGTTTCCCCAGGTGGTGCAGATGTCGCTGCCAGTTGTACAAAGTGTATTCGGATGTTTCTGGGTTCTACTGATGATGTGGCTCAGAGGTTGGCTCTCCACCTCATGTATGGTGGGAATGCACTAACATGACTTCATTATGGCAGAAAGTTCGGTGGTGTGCAGACAAGATCTTGGTAGTAGACGACTGAAATTTTAGCTACTCAACTTGGCCAATATCTCGACTCAATAACGCTACAAAAGTGGTAATTCTTGTTCAATGGAAGTTGTCGTCCTCTCCCCCAGGCTTAATAGAGTTGTTAGCAACAACACACATTTTATATGGCTATGAATGATATCTCATTGGGACAGATCGCTACACTGGGTACATGGCTGCAATGGGTTGAACTTAACAAATCGTTTACATATAAATCCCTGCTTGATGCAGACAATGCTCCAATGTAATCATACACCCTATATTAGTGTTAACCATTAGAGAACCTGTGGTGAGTGTTAGGTGGTCCTTCCTTCGTCTAGGTGGGCAAGTATAACACAGCAACGCTGGCGGGAGTTAGTGTGAGAGTCACTCTCAAGGATATCCACTCCGCTATCTGTATCCATCTAACAACAACATGACTCAGGAGTGGAGATGTTAAAGACCCTCTTAAGGCAGAATAGGGGCTGGTAAATCTAGGAAAGGGTGCGGTCACATAATAAGACGTGGTCACATTCTCTTTAGGAGGCGTATCTCTTATATGTGCTGGGGGGCTGGTGCCACCATACACGATGATGATGATTATCGGCACCACTATCCAGCCGCTTCTGATTGGCTGATTGTGTATATTTTATATTGAAAATGTGACTTTCACATTTATTAGTAAGTCAGACAATATTCTTTTTTTTTTTTTTATGACACTTCATTACTTTATTATTATACTGTGATTTTAGCATTTACTACTAACACTGTTAAGCCACATGTCTATGCTATCATGGGGTGTAAGTATACACACTTGTATGCGTTGAGGTACGTCTGCCACATAGGCTGCTGTTATTGAACCGGATGCATCTTGGAATGTGTACGACTCAACATATATTATCGAATATTTGATGCATTTGTGCCCCATAATATGCACAAGATCCCACGTTATACTGGTGAAATCACTAAGAATGATGGAAGCACATTAATATGAGGGTGTTTGAAGAGGTGGGGTTTAATAATTAAGGTCTGTGAGGCTAAAGGCTTGCTCTCATTTCCTGTTTTTTATACGATTCCATTCCGTTGGGTGGCTGCTTGGTAAATGTAATCTTCCATAAGGCTCTCTGTGACCATTATGTGTGAACCACATCATCATCATCATTTATTTATATAGCGCCAACATATTCCGTAGCGCTTTACAATTGGGGACAACTATAGTAAACTAATAAACAAACTGGGTAAAACAGACAGAGGTGAGAAGGACCTGCTCGCAAGCTTACAATCTATGGGAACCACATAACCCATTCCTACTTCATTGTAGCTGAAAAAGCAGCAGCCCAAAAATTGCAATGAATCCTGCCCCCAGAAACCGTGCAGTCTCCCACGTGAGCTTGCACAGCATGGAATCTTGTAGTGTGAGCACAGCTTTTTGAATGGGGCTGATATTGAGGTTTTGGGGGGAGGGTAGACTGATTACAGGAGAGTGGATAATAAAGGAATGTGATATTCATACCTGCCTGATTTTCTCAAACATTTCTATATTTCCAATCACAAGGCTGGTTACCCACTAGTTACTCACTGGTTAATCACCAGTGATACCACATTTCAAGGGCGATCGTATTTGACATGAGGTGGTGACCAGCAGTTGTGATTGGTGAGTAGAGGACGATTCACTGACCTCAGTGCATTGTTTTGCAGTGAACCCAAGTAAATAGAGCAGGCATCATCCAAAACTCACCGCTGTGCCAGGAATGCTCCCGACTACAGGTGCAAGTGGGTATAGGGCCATTGGAACCCATAGGTTCCATCCCCATGTGTATAATTTTATTAGCATTAAAAATGCCTGCAACAACATGATTTTTGATGCCAGGGACTTAAGTTGTATGTTTTATTCATTTAATTTATTCTGTATATTGAAGGTTTTTATTTGTGTTGTATTTCATGTATGCTTTTTGTCATGTACTTAAATACATGTGAAAAACGTACAAGACAATGAAATCTGATGGTGTAATTCTAGCAGTGTACTCTGCATGTGTTAATATCGTCTCTGTTACGAGGCTGGTAGTATACACACTGGTGTATACGGAATTGAGGCTATAGCATGAACACACGTTAGAGCCCCAGAATTATGAAGTGTCTTGATTAGGTCACACGTGTGCACATACAGCTGGTCCATGTGTACACCTATGTACAGTGTGCTGCCATTAGCCACAGGAGACTTCCCCCACAGTCATACAGGTTGCTGGTAAAGATTATGGATCTCTATCCAGGCCAGGAATCCTCTGAGTGCTCAGGAGAGACTTGCCCTAATTATCTGGATCACTATTGTCCCATGGAGGAGGAGGGGGCTGTGCCATATCGCCGTCCAGCTGAAAGTAGAGCTTCTCAGCCTGTGTACACTCTATCCGTGTATATATTTATCATCATCTTTCTACACATACTAACTTATAACCTTGAGGAACAGGTGGTGTGTTCTCTGGCCTGTGTTCCTTCTAGCCAGCAGCTCCTAATACTCCACTCCTTCATAGATGTGTGTTTATATAACCACCACACTCAGTGCATAGATTTATGTACCCCCTTCACATAAAGAAAAGTAGATTTGTGCCTATGCTACAAGAGTGACATAATGCATTTGTCTGGTTTATTTTATATCATCATAAATCCATGCTCACAATGATTCAAATGCAGCTGTTGTCGGACTGTTATGTTGCATTACTTCTGTTGGCTACAAAATTCTCCTAAGTTGAGAAGCCATTAAGGTGCCCCCACACAGTGCAAGTTGTTTTTCTTGAAATGTAGTTGGATTTGATGTGATCTTACAATTAGCTGTGTACAGGGCACAGGTCTTTCACATACAATCTCATTTGACAAGATCTAACAGGACTATGATCATTCAGGTTTTACAAATAATTGTATTGCTCTGTGTGGCAGATTGAACAATCATAGTTCTGTCATTCTTCTGCCTGTGAAAACTTATCATCTCTATCATAGTATTCTGTGTTTGTACAAATTGTTAAATGAAAAGCTAAAGATCATTTAGCTTAAATTCATATTGTGAGCAGCTTTAGCTGTAGTGAGATCGCCACAGTGCCTCAAAATTTGCTGGGAATTTCTTAGTATCTCAGTGGGTGCTTATCTGTCCTGACTCCTTACCTACAATGGACCTCATTGCGTGCCTAGCGGCCTCACTGTGCCACAAGGGGCACTGGGGACTAGCGGCCTCACTGCGCCACAAAGGGCACTGGGGACTAGCGACCTCACTGCGCCACAAAGGGCACTGGGGACTAGCGACCTCACTGTGCCAGAAAGGGCACTGGGGACTAGCGACCTCACTGTGCCAGAAAGGGCACTGGGGACTAGCGACCTCACTGTGCCAGAAAGGGCACTGGGGACTAGCGACCTCACTGTGCCAGAAAGGGCACTGGGGACTAGCGACCTGACTGCGCCACAAAGGGCACTGGGGACTAGCGACCTCACTGTGCCACAAAGGGCACTGGGGACTAGCGACCTCACTGCGCCACAAAGGGCACTCGGGACTAGCGACCTCACTGCGCCAGAAAGGGCACTGGGGACTAGCGACCTCACTGCGCCAGAAAGGGCACTGGGGACTAGCGACCTCACTGTGCCAGAAAGGGCACTGGGGACTAGCGACCTCACTGTGCCACACAGGGCACTGGGGACTAGCGACCTCACTGTGCCACAAAGGGCACTGGGGACTAGCGACCTCACTGTGCCACAAAGGGCACTGGGGACTAGCGACCTCACTGTGCCAGAAAGGGCACTGGGGACTAGCGACCTCACTGTGCCAGAAAGGGCACTGGGGACTAGCGACCTCACTGTGCCAGAAAGGGCACTGGGGACTAGCGACCTCACTGTGCCAGAAAGGGCACTGGGGTCTAGCGACCTCACTGTGCCAGAAAGGGCACTGGGGACTAGCGACCTCACTGTGCCAGAAAGGGCACTGGGGACTAGCGACCTCACTGTGCCAGAAAGGGCACTGGGCACTAGCGACCTCACTGTGCCAGAAAGGGCACTGGGGACTAGCGACCTCACTGTGCCAGAAAGGGCACTGGGGACTAGCGACCTCACTGTGCCAGAAAGGGCACTGGGGACTAGCGACCTCACTGTGCCAGAAAGGGCACTGGGGACTAGCGACCTCACTGTGCCAGAAAGGGCACTGGGGACTAGTGACCTCACTGCGCCACATAGGGCACTGGGGACTAGCGACCTCACTGTGCCACAAAGGGCACTGGGGACTAGCGACTTCACTGTGCCACAAAGGGCACTGGGGACTAGCGACCTCACTGCGCCACAAAGGGCACTGGGGACTAACGACCTCACCGAGGCACAAAACTTATTGGGTACTAGCGTCCTCACTGAGGCACAAAGCTTATTGGGTACTAGTGTCCTCACTGAGGCACAAAGCTTATTGGGGACTAGTGTCCTCACTGAGGCACAAAGCTTATTGGGGACTAATGTCCTCACTGAGGCACAAAGTTTCACGGGGACTAGTGACATTACTCAGGTACAAAGTAAAACCAATGTCTATTTTCTGTTGTGGACATTCTGAAAGAGAAAACATGACCAATATACAGAAATGGTAGCTTTACTTTCCAATGGTGTAGATTTGTATAGTTGCTGCCAAATAATACAGTTTACAGTAGACATCTGCAATATGACTTTAGTATTCAGTGTGATAGAAGTTGTGCATGTAATGGAACTCTGAGACATTGTGAACTGCAGTGTGTTCATGTTCTGTTGTCTGCCGAGTTCTGCCATGAAAGGGTTACACTGCGTGTTCCTGTGTTTATCTGGGATGTACACTTCTCTATCCCACACACATACACTTGTGCAGTGCCGGCAGCCATGTCTTGTGGGGGCTGATTCTCTCCCTGCCATGTAATTAGCACCCTGCTACTCACACACTGACAGCCCCTTGGCATTGCCACAGAAACTGCACAGACAGACCCTATATTTGGGAATACTCTGTTCCTCAGCACCAGCGGGCACTGTATGTGTGTGTGTGTGTGTGTGTGTGTGTGTGTGTGTTATGTGTTCAACTTTCTGTGTATGGAGCTTTGATTTATTGTTCCTTTGTGTCTATGTATTGGATTGTTTCCCAACCTCATTAAATGAAAATGTTCTGCTGAGACAATATTTCTGGTGTGTTTTGCGTAATGCATTCAAATAAACAGTTATATATCACTTCATTATACCCATAAAGATGGAGTCCTGAATTTTACCTGTTTGTAATGCAGTCTGAAGACCAGTCAGTGAACACGTTTCAGTAATTTCCTGAAAAATGTAATGTAAAGCAGCAGCGTTGCCAGTGTACATTTTATTTATACTAATAACTTAGTCTATAGTGTCTGGTGTATATATCACATTTATATAATAGGACATTTCTCTGGTCTGTATCTCAGTATATAGGACGCAGTCTCCAGTGTATATATCACAGTTATACAATAGGACATTTCTCTGGTCTGTATCTCAGTATATAGGACGCAGTCTCCAGTGTATATATCACACTTATACAATAGGACGTTTCTCTGGTCTGTATCTCAGTATATAGGACACAGTCTCCAGTGTATATATCTCTGGAGGAGATAGGACATAGTTCTGGTCTGCATATGTTTATAGGTTATAATAAGAACTGGAAGAACATTAATATATATGTGTGTGTCTATATATATATATATATATATATATATATATATATATATATATATATATATATATATATATATATATATATTTAACATCCAATTCCCTGAGCCTTCAAATCTGTAAGGCTCTCTGAGAACTCACATTTTTACTCAATCTCTACTACAAGCCACACTCACTCCTCTTGTCTCAACTCTGCCATTTCCCCACTAGATTATATGCTCTATTATTCCTCCACTGACTGGCAAAATGGAGCATTGTGGTGTCTTACGAATCAATGAGCACATGTTTTACGGGAGCATACCATAGATACTAATGACATATTGATCACAATAAAAAACATTTGTGAATGGCCATCTCCCTCTCTTGTGACAACGGTCTCTCCATCTTGCAGCTGTCCCTTTCCCTCCCACACGGCGCCTGTCTATGAATGAGGTGTTTGCGGAGGGCCGTCCACAGCTGGAAACGCTGAAGAATCACTTGGCCAAGGAGGGGAGGTTGGAGGAAGAGGCCGCCTTGCGCATTATCCGAGAAGGAGCTGCCATTTTGCGACATGAGAAAACTATGCTGGAGGTGGAAGCTCCCATCACAGGTGAGTCAGCCATTATTTGTATTAAAATACGCGGTGTAATCCGCATGCGCATCGCTGGTAAGGTAAAGTGTGCTGTTGCTCCTAGCAACCAGATAGATGTCTATTTTCATTTTTTAAACTCTACGCTCTGGTGGGTAACATTTATTTTCCACCAATTCATACCTGCCCTTTACCATTGTTTTTTTATTTTTACACACATTTTCTCTTTCTTCTGGTCTCTATTTAGACATTTCCTATCATTTGTTGTCTTGGACTCTTACTGTGACTGATTTCTGTCTCTCCTCTTGTTGCAGTGTGTGGGGATATCCATGGACAGTTCTTTGACCTCATGAAGTTGTTTGAGGTTGGGGGTTCGCCTCACACCACCCGCTATCTCTTCTTGGGGGACTATGTGGACCGGGGATACTTCAGTATAGAGGTTAGTCACATAAATAGGATCTTCCACCAGACAGAATAGACCTGGACCGCGGACTGCTCACATCCTGCTGAATTGAATCTTCCCCTATGTGTACGATTTGTGACACATAAGGACCCAAACCTGTGGTTTCCCATCTAGTGTGCATATCCGACCAACATGTGACTGGCGGATAAACCTTGGACCGTTTACAGGATTTAATTGTATACATAACATATGAAGGTCACCTACAGAAATACATTTGGCCTCTAGTGACGGAGTCACACAGTGAGAGTGAGGAGGCATCAGGGTTTTCTGTATTTCTTGTGTTACTCTTGTACTCTTTAATGTGTTGCCTGCATTGGTTTATATCTGCATTTCTGTAATTAATGAGCCTTCATTGCACAAAGTGCATCCCCATGAAAGCAACGACTGGCGCTTACTTCCCGCCACATAAGGGGAAGTGTAAGGTCCGGTCATGTTTGTGGGGGCAAAGAAAAGTGCTGTGGATACCTGCCTAATTGGGAGACGCCTAAAATACACACCCTACACTTGAAGGTCTTTATTATATCTCAACCCGTAGCGGAAACTCTGTTTAGTTACAGAATTTGGCACATTGCTGCGTTAGCTTGTAGTCGCCGTGGTCAGAAAGCGCACATCATTTCTCCCCGTGCATACAGGTGCCCAGGGACATAATAGCTGCACGACAGACCCAAGTAGATAAAGCATTAGCACTGAGCTTCTGTGGGTTTCTGCATTCATAAATGGTCTTTTGTGAACAACATGCACATAGTGATGTAGAAAATCATGTTATAGACACCTGATCTGTCATTATTCATCTGTAGTGTGTCCTTTATCTCTGGAGCCTGAAAATTATCCACCCCAAAACCCTGTTCCTGTTGAGAGGGAACCACGAGTGCCGACACCTAACTGAGTATTTCACCTTCAAGCAAGAATGTGAGTGTTTCCTGTACTACATTCTATGTGTTGCTCCAGTGTCCATTCTAGGAGGTCATTTAGGGCTGTGGATATGGTCTTACATTAAATTACTCTCCACCATACTCACAATAGTTTTACTGACAAAAAGGTGATAGGATGAAAACTACCAAATGCATTAGGTGCGGAGTATTTTTCAGGGGAAGAGAATTGCTAGAACATGTTGACCATAGACATATATTGTTTGGAAAGTACAGGTACTGCAGTACCATATGTGGGCAGCAGGTGGTAACAAGGACAAACCATTCTTCCATTACTTATTTCACACTTGTAGCGAGTTGTAAACTACTTTAGGGCAAGATAAATTCATATTTACATATAGCATGCTCAGCAACAAGGTCTGAATGGTTAAAGTGGGGAGGGGGCTCCTATAGCATTGAATTTGTGTTTATCGTGCAGGTTACATGTGATAGTCTCCATGCTTGCAATATACCAAATAAAGTTATGAGGAGCTCTAGTGGTAGGAGGGTTTTTCCAGTTTTTAGTAGTTAGGGATTGAGCAGCTGCAAGGATGTGTATATTTTTGTTATTTTCATGTGTGTTTGTATTTTATGCTACATGTGTAAAGAGTTTGAATAGGCAGTAATGTTAGTAAATAACACTGTAAGGAAATGGTAGTATATACCTGCATTAAACCTCAGAAGTTGTAGTCAAATTGTTTATAACACGTGTGCAATAAGCATCAGGTTATACAGAAAATGGGATGTGTTTCTGCCTTCATATATATTGATGGCCAACTGCATTTTACACTCTGGGGCACATGTGTGTCCTACTCTATCCTGCTGCACTCTGACCTATTATTCTGTGCCCTGTTCATCTACATTCTATAATACTGTATTCTACAGCGCTCTAGTACTCTCTTCCTCTGTAAACTCTTACCATGTTGTGTCTCGTTGCTGTCTACACTCTACGCTTTCTAATACTCACTACTGTCCTTCTAGTCTATCCTGCAGCTCTCTGCCAGCTACTGCTCTGTGTTTTATAACTTTCTAGTCATTGTATCCTGCTGCTCTCTGCACTTTATTGTACTGATACCTGCTGCTTTCTAGTACTCTGTCTAACTACACTCTGCGCCCTTCTCCTTTGTTCTCTCTACATTCTAGTATTCTGTGTCCTGTGGCCCTCTACACTCTACTACTCCTGTCCTACTTGTTTATGTATCTTGTGGTCCTCTTTACCCTTCTACTCTGTGTCCCGCTGCTCTAGACCACACCATGTCCTGCTGTTTTTGACTGCTCTATATCACCCTGTGCCCTTGCTCTTTAACCACTCTGCTCTGTTGTCTTGGTCATTTTCGCCTTTTGTTGTCGTTCTTTAAAAACCTTGGCCTATTGTTTCCTGCACACTACTGCTCAATCGCCCGTGTTTCTCTTGACAGTGTTTGTGTCCTCGGTAACGTGCCCATTTGTTTTGTGTAATGTCTATTAGTAGTCTGCTTATCGCTGCTTGCACCTGCATTCTTCTGATGTTAGCACATGTACCATGCCACAATCTGTACTGTTCCCTGAGTGATCTGCTGCTATCCATCAGTCTTGTGGCTTTGTCCATTTGCTCATTCTACCACGTGCCTAGATACTTAGATGTGTTTATCATCAACATCTGACCGCACATCATTCTGCTTCCTGAATTGTTTATTAACTCTTATGTATTCTGGGTATAACTGTATGGTCTTCAAGGCCAGGGTATATGTGAACCCCGCTACCTGCATGCATGTAATCCTCCTCCATCATGCTGCTCTCTGTACCATTGTTTCCATCTGTGAACTGGACATCCAGCTGCCTTCCATGCCGTACACATATTAGTGTGTCCATCTGTGTGCTACATCTGCTGTCTGCCTCTGTCCTGCTGCTTTCCCCGTCTATCCGGCTCCTTTTCCTCACTACAACCTAATTCCATTCTTTTATGTTGTCTGCCATCTGGCGCTATTACTAAACATTACCATTAAACAATCGTAAGGGTCTCTGCACCTTCATATACACGTTTCATCTTGACTGACAAGCAATGGTCATTGTACAGCAGTTCATATAAAAGAAAAACTGTTGTCACATTGATGGCTCCATCATCACTTCATGTTCTCAGGCTGACCATGGATCTTACATGAGGACATGGTAACGTCTGCAGGGAGGAGCTGGGTGTTCCCTGCTGCGTGCACAGATGGGGGAATTATACATCTATCTAACCTCTCACCTGCAGTAATCAGATTTGGGTTTCGGGACATGATTATGTAAATGGAATTGAAGGGGTGGGGAAGACAGTCTGAAGGAACAGACAAGCAGGAGATGGGTTTCTACATTCCTGGAGGTGGATGTAACCAGGCCTCAGCCTATACAGAGGTCATTTTATACAGACATATTCCAACCAAAGTAATGACAGCTTTCATACACACAAAAGTGAACTAATAAAGACATAGCTGACGTCCCCTTCCACACAGGATTCTCACTGTCCTTACTGTCTGTCCTCTCCTCATGCCCCGAGTCTGTCGTTTCCTCATCGAACCTCCTCGTGTCTGTCGTTTTCCCCACGCAATATCCTCTGCCTTTACCCTATGCCTCCATGTGTCTGACTTCACCTATTGAACACCCCTCCATGTCTGTCTCTCTCCTCATATATTCAGCTGCACCCTCCTCTGTTCCTATCTTCATTCTCAGTCTCTGTACAACCATAAAGTATGGGAGACAATGAGCTCCTGCTACTCTCTTGTTAACAACATATTACCTGTTTTGTACCGCTAGCCTTCTGGCTCTGATATTAGTGTGACTGCTCTGATAGAAGGTGTGAGAGGAAGGGACACATGAATGGAGGAGGAAGGCAGAATCTTGCGTGTTTTTGATTTCAGTGTAGCAGTCTGACAGCGGGGGCCTCACAACCCTTCTGACTATTTGGCTATAGCAGGAAGTGTCAGAAAAGCTTTATCTGTTTAGAAGCTAGGGCAGACGTCAATAAACGTTGATGTTGAGAAGGTATAAACTCTTGTTTACATCTCTTTGTACCGCCGAATAGTGAAACTTGTTGTTTTTCCCTGCCTATATTTTTGGTATCTAATCCATGTCCTGCCCTGCACCCACAGGTAAAATTAAGTATTCAGAGCGAGTATATGACTCCTGCATGGATGCCTTTGACTGCCTCCCACTAGCAGCTCTGCTTAACCAGCAGTTCCTGTGTGTGCACGGGGGTCTCTCACCTGAAATCACCTGCCTGGACGACATCAGAAAGGTGATTTCCACCCCTTGTTCCCTAATACGGCTGAGATTTACATTCATAGCAATGTATCAGTTCTACGTATCCAGTATTGAGACTTTCATATTGTGCAATAGTGTGTTAAGTAACACTGTTGGACATAATACATAGGGATCCTCATAGTGCCCCCTTACTCATCTGCATCAGATACACAGATCTAACCAACCTCTGGGGCCTTATTAGTTAGATATGATGGACGATGTCTCCCCTATTATCCCTCCACATCAGTTAGATAGACCCTATAGTACACTCATTTCACAACATTATATAGACAGTTTCCTAGAACCCCTGGTGGCTCACACTTTTCATTATCTCCCCCTCTATTCTTCTCACCAGTTAGACAGACTCATATAATGCCTGGGGATACACACATTTCACTGTCTTTTCTACTTTCCATAACATTTAGACATGGTTCTCTCTCTTCACATTCTCCCCTATCTCTCCGCTTCATCAGTTAGATAGATTTAAGGAACCTCCTGCATTCGGCCCTATGTGTGATCTGCTGTGGTCCGACCCTGCTGAGGACTACGGCAATGAAAAGTCATTGGAACACTTCACCCACAACACAGTGCGTGGATGCTCCTATTTCTACAGGTAACAGTCCTGCGCTTGGGTGTAAATACTGAGTATTATATGCTTCTCTGTACCCTTACCAGTACCTTGTCTATATATTTCAGCTACCCTGCTGTCTGCGAGTTCCTGCAGAGCAACAACCTGCTGTCAGTGATCCGGGCCCATGAAGCACAGGACGCTGGGTAATGTCTTTCCCCTGGACCCTTCCATTGTAGAAGAAAATGTCTCATTTCTGTTTTATTTTGTTATGATTCTGCATAAATAGGGATGGGGTTGACATATAAGAGGTTCAACTCCTCAGGCCAACAATCTTTAGGAAGCTATTATTCAGCTGTGCATCCTTTGGTTTAAATGTGTCAGTTTAGTACTAACTATGCAGTATATATGTGGAGGTAGATGACTATGTGGAGTTACATGAAAATAGCCATTTGTAATACTTTGCTTTGTAATGTTTTCTCTTCCAACCTGCAGGTACCGAATGTACCGTAAGAGTCAGACGACTGGTTTCCCCTCCCTCATCACCATTTTTTCTGCACCAAATTACCTTGATGTATACAATAACAAAGGTTAGATGGGCATCTGGTGTGTGGTTCTGATAGTTACAGCCATTAAAATGTTCTCACACAATGTGTGGCATTCGCACTGTTCTGACATTGTGAGCTCTTGTGTATTGTAAATTCTATGGCCTCTGCTTGCAACATATATACTGTCTCCGTCTAAGCTGTGTGTATAGGAGACTGTGCTGCCTCTGCCTGAGCTGTGTGTATAGGAGACTGAGCTGTGTGTATAGGAGACTGCGCTGCCTCTGCCTGAGCTGTGTGTATAGGAGACTGCGCTGCTTCTGCCTGAGCTGTGTGTATAGGAGACTGCGCTGCTTCTGCCTGAGCTGTGTGTATAGGAGACTGCGCTGCCTCTGCCTGAGCTGTGTGTATAGGAGACTGCGCTGCCTCTGCCTGAGCTGTGTGTATAGGAGACTGCGCTGCTTCTGCCTGAGCTGTGTGTATAGGAGACTGCGCTGCTTCTGCCTGAGCTGTGTGTATAGGAGACTGCGCTGCCTCTGTCTGAGCTGTGTGTATAGGAGACTGCGCTGTCTCTGCCTGAGCTGTGTGTATAGGAGACTGCGCTGCTTCTGTCTGAGCTGTGTGTATAGGAGACTGCGCTGCCTCTGCCTGAGCTGTGTGTATAGGAGACTGCGCTGCCTCTGCCTGAGCTGTGTGTATAGGAGACTGCGCTGCCTCTGTCTGAGCTGTGTGTATAGGAGACTGCGCTGCCTCTGCCTGAGCTGTGTGTATAGGAGACTGCGCTGCCTCTGCCTGAGCTGTGTGTATAGGAGACTGCGCTGCCTCTGCCTGAGCTGTGTGTATAGGAGACTGCGCTGCCTCTGCCTGAGCTGTGTGTATAGGAGACTGCGCTGCCTCTGTCTGAGCTGTGTGTATAGGAGACTGCGCTGCCTCTGCCTGAGCTGTGTGTATAGGAGACTGCTCTGCCTCTGCCTGAGCTGTGTGTATAGGAGACTGCGCTGCCTCTGCCTGAGCTGTGTGTATAGGAGACTGCGCTGCCTCTGCCTGAGCTGTGTGTATAGGAGACTGCGCTGCCTCTGTCTGAGCTGTGTGTATAGGAGACTGCGCTGCCTCTGCCTGAGCTGTGTGTATAGGAGATTGCGCTGCCTCTGCCTGAGCTGTGTGTATAGGAGACTGCGCTGCTTCTGCCTGAGCTGTGTGTATAGGAGACTGCGCTGCCTCTGCCTGAGCTGTGTGTATAGGAGACTGCGCTGCCTCTGCCTGAGCTGTGTGTATAGGAGACTGCGCTGCCTCTGCCTGAGCTGTGTGTATAGGAGACTGCGCTGCCTCTGTCTGAGCTGTGTGTATAGGAGACTGCGCTGCCTCTGTCTGAGCTGTGTGTATAGGAAACTGAGCTGTGTGTATAGGAGACTGCGCTGCCTCTGCCTGAGCTGTGTGTATAGGAGACTGCGCTGCCTCTGCCTGAGCTGTGTGTATAGGAGACTGCGCTGCCTCTGCCTGAGCTGTGTGTATAGGAGACTGCGCTGCCTCTGCCTGAGCTGTGTGTATAGGAGACTGCGCTGCCTCTGTCTGAGCTGTGTGTATAGGAGACTGAGCTGTGTGTATAGGAGACTACGCTGCCTCTGCCTGAGCTGTGTGTATAGGAGACTGCGCTGCCTCTACCTGAGCTGTGTGTATAGGAGACTGCTCTGCCTCTGCCTGAGCTGTGTGTATAGGAGACTGCGCTGCCTCTGTCTGAGCTGTGTGTATAGGAGACTGCGCTGCCTCTGCCTGAGCTGTGTGTATAGGAGACTGCGCTGCCTCTGTCTGAGCTGTGTGTATAGGAGACTGCGCTGCCTCTGCCTGAGCTGTGTGTATAGGAGACTGCGCTGCCTCTGCCTGAGCTGTGTGTATAGGAGACTGCGCTGCCTCTGCCTGAGCTGTGTGTATAGGAGACTGCGCTGCCTCTGCCTGAGCTGTGTGTATAGGAGACTGCGCTGCCTCTGTCTGAGCTGTGTGTATAGGAGACTGCGCTGCCTCTGCCTGAGCTGTGTGTATAGGAGACTGCGCTGCCTCTGTCTGAGCTGTGTGTATAGGAGACTGCGCTGCCTCTGCCTGAGCTGTGTGTATAGGAGACTGCGCTGCCTCTGCCTGAGCTGTGTGTATAGGAGACTGCGCTGCCTCTGCCTGAGCTGTGTGTATAGGAGATTGCGCTGCCTCTGCCTGAGCTGTGTGTATAGGAGACTGCGCTGCTTCTGCCTGAGCTGTGTGTATAGGAGACTGCGCTGCCTCTGCCTGAGCTGTGTGTATAGGAGACTGCGCTGCCTCTGCCTGAGCTGTGTGTATAGGAGACTGCGCTGCCTCTGCATGAGCTGTGTGTATAGGAGACTGCGCTGCCTCTGTCTGAGCTGTGTGTATAGGAGACTGCGCTGCCTCTGTCTGAGCTGTGTGTATAGGAAACTGAGCTGTGTGTATAGGAGACTGCGCTGCCTCTGCCTGAGCTGTGTGTATAGGAGACTGCGCTGCCTCTGCCTGAGCTGTGTGTATAGGAGACTGCGCTGCCTCTGCCTGAGCTGTGTGTATAGGAGACTGCGCTGCCTCTGTCTGAGCTGTGTGTATAGGAGACTGAGCTGTGTGTATAGGAGACTACGCTGCCTCTGCCTGAGCTGTGTGTATAGGAGACTGCGCTGCCTCTACCTGAGCTGTGTGTATAGGAGACTGCTCTGCCTCTGCCTGAGCTGTGTGTATAGGAGACTGCGCTGCCTCTGTCTGAGCTGTGTGTATAGGAGACTGCGCTGCCTCTGCCTGAGCTGTGTGTATAGGAGACTGCGCTGCCTCTGTCTGAGCTGTGTGTATAGGAGACTGCGCTGCCTCTGCCTGAGCTGTGTGTATAGGAGACTGCGCTGCCTCTGCCTGAGCTGTGTGTATAGGAGACTGCGCTGCCTCTGCCTGAGCTGTGTGTATAGGAGACTGCGCTGCCTCTGCCTGAGCTGTGTGTATAGGAGACTGCGCTGCCTCTGTCTGAGCTGTGTGTATAGGAGACTGCGCTGCCTCTGCCTGAGCTGTGTGTATAGGAGACTGCGCTGCCTCTGTCTGAGCTGTGTGTATAGGAGACTGCGCTGCCTCTGCCTGAGCTGTGTGTATAGGAGACTGCGCTGCCTCTGTCTGAGCTGTGTGTATAGGAGACTGCGCTGCCTCTGCCTGAGCTGTGTGTATAGGAGACTGCGCTGCCTCTGCCTGAGCTGTGTGTATAGGAGACTGCGCTGCCTCTGCCTGAGCTGTGTGTATAGGAGACTGCGCTGCCTCTGCCTGAGCTGTGTGTATAGGAGACTGCGCTGCCTCTGCCTGAGCTGTGTGTATAGGAGACTGCGCTGCCTCTGCCTGAGCTGTGTGTATAGGAGACTGCGCTGCCTCTGTCTGAGCTGTGTGTATAGGAGACTGCGCTGTCTCTGCCTGAGCTGTGTGTATAGGAGACTGCGCTGCCTCTGCCTGAGCTGTGTGTATAGGAGACTGCGCTGCCTCTGCCTGAGCTGTGTGTATAGGAGACTGCGCTGCCTCTGCCTGAGCTGTGTGTATAGGAGGCTGCCTCTGCCTGAGCTGTGTGTATAGGAGACTGCGCTGCCTCTGCCTGAGCTGTGTGTATAGGAGACTGTGCTGTCTCTGCCTGAGCTGTGTGTATAACAGACTTGTACAACGTGGCCATCAGTGACTGTAAAAATTACATAAATGCTTACATGTTATAGTCTTTATTCATACCTGTTAGTGCTTTACATATGTGTATGGATGTAGTGCTGTATTTGTGGGAAGTAGCTACTACTGCTGAGTGTGTGTGGGAGTCTGGTAATGCAGTCAGTCTGCTGTGTATGTGAAATTCTCTTATTGTCTCCTCTCCTTACAGCCGCAGTGCTGAAGTATGAAAATAACGTGATGAATATCCGTCAGTTTAATTGTTCTCCACATCCTTACTGGCTGCCAAACTTCATGGATGTGTTCACTTGGTCCCTGCCCTTTGTAGGGGAGAAAGGTAATTACGGTATACTGTGCTCATCTATATGGTACATCATCTGTAAGTGTGCATTAGGAATATATATATATATATATATATATATATATATCACAAAAAGAGACGCGCCAAACATAGTGTGATACCATCAAAGTAAGAGTCACATCTAGACACTCTAGAATTGAATTTGAAAAAAGTATAGAGTGAGTTTTCCAAGGGTTGGAAAACTAATCACTCTATACTTTTTTCAAAATCAATTCTAGAGTGTCTAGATGTGACTCTTACTTTGATGGTATCACACTATGTTTGGCGCTTCTCTTTTTGTGTCTTTTCTACATAGGTTTTACATCTGCAATTTGATTGTGTAGCGGAGCTGCCTACTGTATGTGATTTATTAATTTTTAATCACAACACGTGGAATTTTAGATTGTTCACTAAGCGCCTGATATCAGGATATCACATATACAAAGCTGATCATTATAATTGTTATTGAATGAAGCTCAATCTAAAACTGTACATGTTTTACTTTTTAAAAGCAAAATCAGCCTGATGTCTCCTGTTAGTGTAATACCATGTTTGTATACAGCCACCACTTAGAACAGGGGTAGCCTATTTTTCAGTGATTCACAAATGGCTTTTGGTCACATAACGTTTGCATAAAAGCATCAGGTTATAATTATTAACATACATTTCTGTAGCACCATTACAGTCTGTACACTATAATAAAACAAGACTGGGTATTAACTAACAGGGACAGAGAAAATGTCCTCAAATTATAAGATAAGAGCACCAGCTGAAATTCCCAAAAATGTAGATTAACCTATGATTGACTAATCAATCTGAACTGTGTATATAGGAGACTCTAGATATTTCCAATTATGGACTAACCTACTACATAGACTGTGTGACTGCACTGTGCTCACTCTGTGACATCATTCAATCATGGACTAACCTACTACATAGACTGTGTGACTGCACTGTGTTCACTCTGTGACATCATCCAATCATAGACTAACCTACTACATAGACTGTGTGACTGCACTGTGCTCACTCTGTGACATCATTCAATCATGGACTAACCTGCTACATAGACTGTGTGACTGCACTGTGTTCACTCTGTGACATCATCCAATCATAGACTAACCTACTACATAGACTGTGTGACTGCACTGTGCTCACTCTGTAACATCATCCAATCATGCACTATCCTGCTACATAGACTGTGTGACTGCACTTTGCTCACTCTGTGACATCATCCAATCATGGACTAACCTGCTACATAGACTGTGTGACTGCACTTTGCTCACTCTGTGACATCATTCAATCATGGACTAACCTACTACATAGACTGTGTGACTGCACTGTGCTCACTCTGTGACATCATCCAATCATGGACTAACCTACTACATAGACTGTGTGACTGCACTGTGCTCACTCTGTGACATCATCCAATCATGGACTAACCTACTACATAGAGTGTGATTGCACTGTGCTCACTCTGTGACATCATCCAATCATGGACTAACCTGCTACATAGACTGTGTGACTGCACTGTGTTCACTCTGTGACATCATCCAATCATAGACTAACCTACTACATAGACTGTGTGACTGCACTGTGCTCACTCTGTAACATCATCCAATCATGCACTATCCTGCTACATAGACTGTGTGACTGCACTGTGCTCACTCTGTGACATCATTCAATCATGGACTAACCTACTACATAGACTGTGTGACTGCACTGTGCTCACTCTGTGACATCATTCAATCATGGACTAACCTACTACATAGACTGTGTGACTGCACTGTGCTCACTCTGTGACATCATCCAATCATGGACTAACCTGCTACATAGACTGTGTGACTGCACTGTGCTCACTCTGTGACATCATTCAATCATGGACTAACCTACTACATAGAGTGTGATTGCACTGTGCTCACTCTGTGACATCATCCAATCATGGACTAACCTGCTACATAGACTGTGTGACTGCACTGTGCTTAATTTGTAACCTCACCATTCAGTCTGACTAAACTACACTGTGCTACTCCGTAGAGTCCACAGGCAGAGGACCAAGGTGGGGAGATTACTCTGCTGAAGTGGGTCACATGTCACCTGATGTTTGTTTACAACAGTATACTGGTACTCTATGTTTGTGATTCAGAAGGTGGGCTTGATGTACAAGATATACTGGGGTAATAAGGTAGAGGTGAAGTCAGAGGAATTAGTTGTCATATTAATGTAAAAAGCCGCAGACTGACTTAGTCTATTCTGAACTGACTTTAAATATTCTGTTAATCCTGTTAGTCTATCAACTTCTGATATGTGTTATCCCTAATACATACATTGTAGTAGCTTTCCTAACACTGAGCACCAAATGATGATTTTATATTCCTATTCATAAGTGTTGTATGTTTATATCTATGTGTCTCTCTCCCCAGTTACAGAGATGCTGGTGAATATTCTCAGTATATGCTCAGACGATGAGCTGATTACAGAAGGGGAGGACGCCCTGGAAAGTGAGAGGAGTTTTTATGCTGTTCCCTGTACAATTCCCACTTTACGCAGAGCCTTTCTCTTTCTTATGGGCATTATACACTAAAGATGGAGGTTGTTTATTGTGGTTGGAAATTGTGGCTAAATGAGTCTGCTGGCAAATCAAAAACCTGGTTTCACAGCTTCACCTGCCTCGTTTCCCCTCATACTTTACAGACTGTAGGGTCACTATAAAACTGCATGACAGCAGAGAAAATGCTGCATTGTAACATCAGTCACCCACTTATACAGTAAGTGCACAGAGTAGCACATGATGTGACATGTAAAATGTTGCTCATCTTGACAGTGGGAGATGGGATGGATTGGGGCATCTCTCGTTAAATGCAGACAAGATACAAGAATATGCCTCATATTGCACTCACATACAGGACAAGATATATAAATGAGTCTCAGAGTGGAGATGGCACATTTTGGGGATGCTCCAGGTATTTGCTACATAGCCCCTGTTCCCTGCAAAAGTACTTACATTTGGAGGAGTTGGCTATCGGGCATCTATGGCAAACCTCTTGCACCATCCAGGAGCTTTTTAAATGGAAAAGTAGATTTATATGCACAAGTCTATCAATGTAAGAAAAATCACAGCCCCAACGCCCCCTTAATCTCATTTATCTAAAGGCTAACTACTCGGAAATGATTTTGTCTAATTAAAATTAGTGTGCTGGGTCCTACGACTTGCTGGTTACGCTGCTAAATAGGACACTGCCTGAAATCCGATGACAGTAGAGAAACATTCTGTCACTGCCAGTTGTGACTAACTAGCCTTCCATAGCAACTTCAGACAGTCCATACAGTCCTCTTTCTTCCCATGGGTACAGATGTTGCTAGATCAGTTATTTTTCAGTGGAGTTAACCTTTATGACCTAAGTAACCCATATTTTAGGTGGGACACCTAGAAAAATTAAAATTAACGAAGGGCTTGGTCCTAATCATTAGGCAGGACATTTTTACTGCTTCCAGCATGTGCCCTCCTATCAGGCCTGTAATCCTGTAAACAGTTGTTCCTAAACGTTGTGAGTGTTTATTAAGGGGGTCATTTTATGCAAATATGAATGTGCTGCATGTCTGCTGTATTTTAGTTAATAAATGACATTTTCTGGCTCACATCTGCCAATTCCCTCACTTTCTGTGCCCTACAAGGTGGTGCTTCTGTGCGCAAAGAGATCATTCGGAACAAGATCAGAGCGATCGGGAAGATGGCCCGAGTCTTCTCCGTACTCAGGTGATGTGGCTAAACATAGGACACCATGTCTTCAGAATGCAGACCTCAGACTGAACTGAAATAAACCCAGCAACCATAATTACTCTCTGTGAAAGGAGACACTGGTGCCCATTCACATCTTATTCTGAATGACAACAGTCTCTGAAGAATGATTTGTTTCAGCAACAAATATAACTTTATACTGGTTTAATAATAAGAAAAAGTAATGTTGAAATTGCTAGTACCTTAGATAAAGTACATTAGCTTTTAGGGTTTGTGGCTGAACCCGATATTCATGACAAGGCAGCCTATCCATTCACTAGAAACCTGTGACAGACTGAGGCACTTCCTACAGCAGTAATGTCTCTTGTGAGGTTATAGGCCGAAGAATATTGGTTCTGTCCATATAATAGCTCCCCCGCTGGATGTAGGTGACGGGTACACCTACAGATATTTCTTTGTGAATGTCATCGGATGTTGGCACTATTAGCTGTGTCTATGAGGAGTACCAATGTACAGCTAGTGGACAAAACTTGAAGATGCTAATATAAAGTCACATAATATACCTGTGGCTGGAATTGTGCATCATTCTCCCACAGGAACGTCATCCTGGGTGACGGCCTTCCCACAGGAAAGGATGGGATGAAGATGATCACTCTGTACCATTAAGTAATCATTATCATTTGCAGTCCAGCGGTTTTATACATGGCCTCCGCAGTGTTGGGATTTTATTCGTTTAATGCATGGACGCCCTTGGTGTCCTTCATTTACTCCGGTGTTTTCATTGTGGTTATTTTGGCCACTACCTGTAAAAAGCATAGGTTATTTGTTCATTAAGACTGAGTGACACTAAGTAATATGTATTATTGGGCAGCACAGTGGCCTAGTGGTTAGCACTTCTGCCTCACAGCACTGGGGTCATGAGTTCGATTCCCAACTATGACCTTATCTGTGTGGAGTTTGTATGTTCTCCCTGTGTTTGCGTGGTTTTCCATTGGGTGCTCTGGTTTCCTCCCACACTCCAAAAACATGCTAGTAGGGTAATTGGCTGCTATCAAAAATTGACCCTAGTCTCTGTCTGTCTGTGTCTATATTAGAGAATTTAGACAGTAAGCTCCAATGGGACAGGGACTGATGTGAATGAGTTCTCTGTACAGCGCTGCGGAATTAGTGGCGCTATATAAATAACCGATGATGATTATTTGCTCCATTTGTAACCTGACCCTTCACGTCTCATCCACAGGGAGGAGAGCGAGAGCGTCTTGACATTGAAAGGCCTGACGCCAACAGGAACACTGCCCCAGGGTGTCCTGTCTGGCGGTAGACAGACTCTGGAGAGCGGTAAGAAATGCTGCCTTGTTCCCCAGCCTCACATCTAATATTTATTTACAGGCTTTTTAGTTGTTTCTGTGCAGCTGGATTTGGGGGAAGTTTGCTTTGTATTTTACACAGGATATTGAGCAGTGTTTCAGAAGATAGTTTGTTGTGTCATGTTCTGCAGAGGGAAGTGTAGAAAGATGTGCAGTACCTACACTGAGGAGACTGGTGGATGACCACCTGGAATATGGGGGACTTACAGCTAGCATGTTGCCACATAGGCCATTTTAGGCAGAATTGGCTGCAAATAATTACATGTAAGGACACAAAACAAGGCAGCTTAAATGAGCTGTTTGTGGTTTTTCCTCATATTGACTTCTTGAGAGAGAAGGTGACACACTTGTCTGTAACATGAGTTATATTGGATTGTGATGGTAATGGAGCCGCAGGATCCTGGCAGTAAAGTAACACTCAGCAAACTGGTGTATACCCTGAGTATTGGATCTAAACATTAAAATGATTGCTTAATGCATTTATTTATACTGGATTCTTCAGTGAATAATGTGCTGTACTCTGGCCATGTATGAACATACCGAGAGATACAGAGACTAGTTGTATATATTAAATCAGCTGAAATTCTCTACAATGGCAACATGTTGGGGGTTGCTTATAGAACAGGTTCTAGGCTTAATACAGGAAGGGGGTACTCTACATTATCATCCATTACATTTATGGTTTAGAATATGACTGCTCTGTTCTATGGAAGTCAGTGATGTTTTTGTTTCAGAGAATGTTCTCCTTTACCCTAATACAAGTCTGAACAGCGAGGATTTTAGGACCGGTGAACAACATCAAATAGATCACAGATTGTCAGAGTTTACAGCACACCCCGACAATTAGCGATCTGCTGGGAGAGCAACAGTTTTTACAGCCTAGTGCATGGAGACCAAATAAAATGGCCCTTTTGCATGTTTTTGCACAGTTAGTAATACCTACGCTTGCTGTAGCAGTCAGTATGCACAGTTAGTAATGCCTATGCTCAGTGTCGGACTGGGGTATGAAGGGCCCACCGGGGGACTGCAACGCTAGGGGCCCACCAGAGAGGGTGTGGCCAGCCATCATAGAGGTGAGACCAGAAACTAGAGGGGTTGTGGTCAGCCCACGAAGGACAGCTAGCACCATTGTGTACTATATAAAGAATGCAGTGTGTATATAAAGAGTACACAGTCTTGACCTGCCCCTTAGATTGGGCGGAACAGTCACCAAAAATCGAGATTGTCCCACTAGAATCAGAACTGTTCTTGTCACTTTCACCACCTGTGGCTGCTGGTTTCTTTAGTTGCGACTTGTCTGGATCCTGGAATGTTGGGGGCCCTATTTGGAAAAAAAAATGGGTACATTTAGAAAATTACAACAAGGCCCAGCGTTAAATCAATAGGACCCACGATTAATACTTGTACCTTCCCCCCTCTTCTTCATCACTCTCTGCATTTCTGCCCCCCTCTTTTTCATCACTTTGTGCCTTTCTGCCCCCCCTCTTCTTCATCACTCTGTGCCTTTCTGCCCCCCCTCTTCTTCATCACTCTGCCTTCCCCCCTCTTCTTCATCACTTTGTGCCTTTCTGCCCCCCCCCCCCCCCCGTCTTCTTCATCGCTCTGTGCCTTTCTGCCCCCCTCTTCTTCATCACTCTGTGCCTTCCCCCCTCTTCATCACTTTGTGCCTTTCTGCCCCCCCTCTTTTTCATCACTTTGTGCCTTTCTGACCCCCCCCCCCCTCTTCATCACTCTGTGCCTCGCCCCTCCTTTTCTTCTTCACCACTCTGTGCCCCCCCCCCCCCTCTCTTCTTCATCACTCTGTCCCTTTCTGTTTCCGCCGACACCGCGAC